>NC_140239.1:20572842-20590342 GCF_949987555.1 Borostomias antarcticus | reverse complement strand
TCCCTCTCAATCTCTCCCTCCCCTTCTCTCTCTTTCTCCCTCTCAATCTCTCTCCCCCTCTCTCTTACTCCCTCTCAATCTCTCCCTCCCCCTCTCTCTCTTTCTCCCTCTCAATCTCTCCCTCTCTGAGAATGTGTGCGTGAGTCATCATCACAGAAGGACGGTGAGACTTAAATGATGCATAGACTCCAGCGATGGAGAGGGAGAGACCGTGGGAGAGATAGAGAGGGAGAGAGGAAGAAAAAGAGGGAGAGGGACAGAGAGGGGAGCAGGAGAGAGAAAGGAGAGGGAGAGGTCAGGTTTAGCTCTGCTGACATTGACAAATATACGTCTTTGATGACAGGAATAAAGTCCTAAAACAAACAGCAGCACCAGGAGACGGGCCCAGACTTGTCTGCGCCAGGGGGCTGGCTGACTGGGACAGAGCATGTGCCGTCACAGGACTGAGTATCTAAACCAGCCAGCAGGCCTCTAGTCAGGACTGAGGGCTGTGGGTCTAATCCAACCAGCAGGCATTTAGTTGGCATTTAATGACACTTTTGTTTTCCTTCTTCCTCTGTATAGACACCAATAGTGCTCTAGGGTTAGTGTTAGTGTTATACTGTGTTCCAGTTCACAGGAGGTTGGGATTTGGCAGCCAGGAGGATAATTTGAAAAACCTATTTTCGCCCCATCTTTGTAGTTCTAGCCAAGTTAGCCATTTTTAACAATACCAGTTGATAGCAAAGCACTACGTATGCGCTATTTTGAACATACGTACACCAGAGCAACATTGTCGACTGATAGACATTGGACAGCACTGTGTGTACGACTGATTTAACAAGTCACAAATAAGACAGATGCGCTAATAAACATACTGAGCTATGTAGAAGATATGGGCTTCATACTGAGGTGTGTCGAGGCAGGCGAGTTCTCACGCTATGGGCAGACACTGACTCTCAACTGCCAATAAATGATCTTGGTGAAAGACTCAGCCCAACTTCTTCTCTTATCCCTCTCGTCTTACAGTATTACAGCTTCCACTTATTGTTGATGCGTGGAGCAGATTTGACGTCTTCTTGATTCATATTGATTTGATGTCAGCAACTGAGGTCGGGGTTGAATTCCCCCCCCCCCCCCCCCTGAGTAAAATGGTGGAAAACCGAGTTCAGGTGACGTATTTGATGATGATGATTTTGACGTTCAGCTTGGGAAATCAGATGTTTCCGATACAACTGGAACACAGCATTTGGGTTAGGGTTAGCAGTGCGTAGCCTCCTGTAGTGCTCTAGGGTTAGTGTTAGGGTTAGGGTTACTGTCTAATAAAAAAGTGATTCTTTGAGTTACTTACGCAAGTGCCTGCCCCCTTTCATGCGGTCTCTGCAGTCGTGGCTGATGATGTGCCAAGATGTGCTGGTATCGGATCAGACTTTCTTGTGTCTATTATGATCTAAGATGCAAAACTGATCTTAGATCAGCACTTGTATCATTCAAGTAAGGAATGATCTGGTTTTAGAAAGTAACTTAAAAGTAAAGTACTGTAATTAGTAATCTGATTACTTTTCCAAGAGAGTAATTAGTAAAGTAATCTAATTACAATTGATAGAAAGTAATCAGTAACTTTACTTGATTACTTTTAAGTTACTTGCCAAACACTGGTCAGAAGCGGAGCCTCCTGTGGTGCTCTAGGGCTTAGGGTTACGGTTAGTAGTGCTGAGTGAGGGGGAAAAAAAAGTTAAAGTTACAGTAGTCAGTATAGCCGAGCCTCCTGTAGTTCCCCATGAAACATGAACCTCACACTCCCACACCGCCCTGACTCAGAGGTTCACCCTAGAGACCCAACACCTCTGTATGCTACTATACACCAAAAAAGGTGCTTCTTTATATAGAACAGCTGGTAACAATATTTTTATTTATTTATTTAACCTTTATTTAACCAGGTAAATAAATCCATTGAGATTAAAAATCTCTTTTACAAGAATGTCCTGGCCAAGACAGGCAGCACTGTTACCGAGTTACAGACGACATAGCTTAAAACCAAACAACCATATAACAATAAAAACAGGGTATATTTACAGAAACCTTCATCAACAGTCAAAACATCTGCGACCAGATGTGCTTGATTCCATGTCACACAGGAGCGTTTTAAAAGCAGCCAATGAAACTAGCTATAGAAGGTTCCATCTACTGTCGAAGCCTTTTCAGGTCAGAAAGAACCCCCATCTGAGGATCAATGATGTCTATCTGAGCTTCCGGCTTCATAGCAAATGACCTCAGAGAAAAAAGCTGTGTGGACTTTTCATCAAGCCCTGTCCAGTAGAATGTGTGCGTGCTTTCTTGGACTGTGCAGGGAGAGAGCTGTGTGTGTGTGTGTGTGTGTGTGTGTGTGTGTGTGTGTGTGTGTGTGTATGTGTGTGTGTGTGATGGAGGGCATTGGGAAAGGGATAAGTGATTCAGGCGGCAGATCGATGAGGAGAGATCCATGCCTCCCGGCCTGCTCAATCAACCCCCCGGAGAAACAGAGAGAGGAATTGGGGGGGGGGGGGGGTTGAGAGAGTGTTTGTGTGAGAGAGACAGAGGGGAAGAGGGGGAGAGGGGAAATGAGCAGAGAGAGAGGAAGAGGGAGAGAGAGGGAGAGAGAGTGATGCATATGTTTGAGAGTGATAGAGAGAGAGATAGAGAAAACATTGTCTCACAAATTGTCTAAAATATAAAGAAATTAGAGATGAATTATTCCCCAAATTTGACCCAAAATACTAACATTTCTTCCAGATGACAAAACTTGGAGAGGTTTTGATGCCTTATCAAAGGTGTCTCATCAATGTGCACTGTCCCGTCCAAATAAACAGTTAAAGTCAAGTATTAAGATGTAATGCTTCATCCCCAACATGGGCGGCAGCAGTGAGTAGGCTAAACAAAGCGGAGAGCGCCGAATCGCCGGTAGAAGAAGAAAGTCGATGCGCTGTGGATATTAATCATTTTAGTGTACAAATGTGCTTTTTATTTGAAAGGTGGGGGACTACAAACTGTAGCGACCTCGGAGAAAAGGCTTTCATCTTTCCAACGATGTGTTTACTTTGGTGAGTAACGAAACGGTTTTGTCTGTAGACTCAGACGAGCGGGCCGAGGAAGCGCATTCTTAGGTAAATTGCATTGAGAGTAACAGGGCGTTATCTGTAGGTTATCGCCCTGGACCAGGTCTAGTTACTATGATTATATTCCCGGCCAAGAATGATGTGGAAGGCTCTACTGTACATACATACATACATACATACATACATACATACATACATACATACATACATACATACATACATACATACTTATACAGTACATAATTATTTATTGCTTAATTAATTATTTATATGAATTACTTTCTGCTTTGACAACATGTTTTATTATCAAATATCGTGCCAATAAAGCTTCCTGAGCTGACTTCACTTGAGAGTGGAAGAGAGAGAGGGGAAGAGAGAGGGAGAGATGAATGGAGAGAGAGAGGAGAGAGGGGGTAGTTATGGTCATTTAATTTTGTGTGTATCCAGACCTTTTGACATAAAGCCTGGAAAAAAAGACAACTCTCAATCTCATGACACAGAGCCATGACCGCCTCCAATAATAACAATTATCGGAACACTTGTCCTTGACTGCAGGAAATGGATAATACTAGTATCATTACAATACTTGATCAATGACGTGGTCCTGTGTGTCATTGCTGTCTGGGTCAGCACAGAAATAAGCTCAGCGCCGATGGTAATGACCGTCTTTTGACTGATAGTGTGGATTTCACCACCTGACCCCTGCTGCTGTGTGTAGGTCAGCCCCACAGCCCTCCACGTCCTTGTGTACCCGTCACACTAGCGCCCACACGGATCAGCCCAGACGCACGGCACGCACCAACGCTCTACGACATGTTTTCCCCTACTTGAATAATGTATCGGTTTTCGCAGAAACAGCAATGTTTGCGTTTTTTTTTAAACCTTCGCCTTCTTCTTTTCTTCCTGTATGTCTCTCTCTCTCTCTCTCTCTCTCTCTCTTTTCCGCTGGAAATAGAGTGCAGAAGAAGGCTGTTGCTATGGTGATACATCCACTGGCGTTGCCGGGGCATTTTTAGCCTGGCGATTCACGAGGGATTTAGCTCGCCGTAACTTCCTGTCATTTCCATTCTAATTATATGACGGTGCCCGACGCCACACGGGGTGTACTCACTCTCAGTCACAGAGGCTGCATGCTACTACACTATCAACTGTACTATACCCCATACTAACAGTATGTACGTGGTGTGTGTGTGTGTTACTGTGAGATTGTACAAGAAAGTGTGTTTGTGGTCTCCGCTCGTGTGTGTGTGCGTGTGTGTGTTACTGTGAGAGCGTACAAGAAAGTGTGCTTGTGGTCTGTGCTCACGTGTGTGTGTGTGTGTGTGTGTGTGTGTGTGTGTGTGCGCGTGCGGGCGCGTGTGTGAGTGAAAGAGGGAGCTGGAGAGAGCAGAGCTACAGTCCGTGACTTACACTGTGGTCTTACATGCGATATGAGACGGGGTCTTTGTAGCAGCTGGTGATGAGATGAGAGACGGGCTGGAGATTAGCTGGAGCTGAACCGGCGTTGGCTGGAGCTGTGATAGAGGAACAGCAGGGAAGCCTCGCTATCTGCCGCCCTGTCCCCCATCCTCCACGTTTCATACCTTCCCTCCCCACTAATATCCATCTGGGTTTACCTCAGTATTTGTTTTAGCCTAGGCTGGCATATTATACTCCTGATGTTCTGTCCTTCTAGACTCCATTAGCAACTAACTAACAGTTTATTACTCTGGAGAATGGAGGAGTTGTACTGGAAGTATTTACCAAAGTGAAAGATTGTTCAAAAAGTGTTCAGTTGAATAATTCATGGTCTTCCTCATTGAACTTCATGAATAAAGCAATGCCTCAGTCAAGTCCTATGTTTTACAGCACACTGCAGAGAGGCAGACCAGTGAACAATGGTGAAGTTACACAGCGAGAGGAGGATGAGGAAGGATGGATGGCAACATGGATGAATGGATGGATGGGTGTAGCTAACTAGGTATCCAGAGACAGAGAGAGAGAGAGAGAGAGAGAGAGGTGAAGAGAGAGAGAGAGAGAGAGCTACACCAACAGAACTCTTGTTCAATGTTCTTGTACATACATTGTTCGATTGTTTGATGATTGGTTGATTGAATAATATATTGATTGATTGATTGATTAGTTGATTGATTAACCCAATAACTTACTGTTATCGTTCAACTGTTTTGTTTTTGTTTTTTGTTGACCCGCTTTGGCAATATTTACTGTGTACAGTATGTCATGTAAAGCTATATGAATAAATAGTGCCTAAGCGGAAGCAGGAACAGAAAACTACCATGGGACCTTAAAATAAAAAAAGAATGATAGTGAACAGTGTGAGAAAAATAATTTATTTATCCCGGCTGAATTGTGCCATGACCATCACTGTTTGTCAATTTACAACATACATTTTACTCATCTCGGTTAACTTGCAAGTTAGCTAATATTAGCTAGCCGATATTACACTCGTTTAACACTCACCAAAACCTTCTCTCGCATACCAGCTCTTACAGAACTGATTAACTCTCCTTTCGCATTCCTGCAGCTCTCAACATGGCCAGGCTAATAGTGATTTTCACCTCTTTAAATAATTTTAAACTCGTTCTGGACAAACATCATATGTGTATGCTCATGGCACAATTCAAATGGGATCAATAAATTATTTGTTTATCGCCATTGACTACCGTACATTTTTTTGCGAATTAAGGTCCCATGGGACAGCTCTTCCTGCTTCCGCTTAGGCACTCTGTGGAATTGAATTGAATTGAGAGAAAGAGAGAGAGCTAAAGAAAGGGAGAAAGACAGATAGTGAGAGACAGAAAGAGAGAGAGACAGAAGTGGAGAGAGAGAGACTAAGAGAGGGAGGGAGGTAGAGGTGGCCAGAGAGAGAGAGAGAGTATATAAATAGACAGATCTGGTCCGTGGGTCACACTTTACATTACGGGTCACAAAAAACATTAGTTAACTGTTAACTAATGCTTATTTAGGGTAAGGCTAGGTTACTAATGTTAATTAATACCTTAGTTAAGGTTAGGGTTAGTGTTAGGGTTAGGTGAGTTAACCTTAGTTAACATACTGTACATAACATTAGTAAATGGTTAATAGAGACATTAGTTAACTGTTACTTAATGCTTAATAATGCATTAACTAATGCTTATTAATATACCCTTATTGTAAAGTGTTACCGGTCCATGAACACTCCATCCTCCTCTCCGGCCAGGCATCAGCATACAGAGGAGCAAAGGGACCTGATGGATGAATCGCTGCCCCCTGTTGACCGCGACATCTTGTATTTCCTGCTGCCATTTTCCACTCCATTAGTGTCTGTGAAGTTTATTAAAGATGACGTCCTCTCAGCAGATGTAGCTCCACAAACTCATTACGACATTCAGCTGCTCAGCTAGCGGGCGTAAAGGAGATAACTAGCTGCCCCACCGCTAACACCACTAACACCGCTGGCTCAGAGCAGAAGTGATAGAAGTCTGTTGCACAGCTAGCGATGCTGCTAGCTTAGCTAGCATGGTGTGCTAGCAGGAGGCTAACTAGTATTCCTTTTCCTCAGATCTTTTCATCATCAAGTTGTTGTTACCATGTCAGTATATTCATCTCCTTCTGAACAAGTTCCAAACCAATATAAATCTCTTTAATATGCGTGTGGCCCAATCACCCTCTTATAAAACCTTTGGTTGTGTACACGTCATTGAATGGAACACTAATGATACATTGTATGGCCACGATTAAACACTCTTGCTTTTAAAACCAGAGCATAAGAAAACAAAAACGTTCTGTCTGACTCAGCATTACATAAAGCTATTTTCTCCCTCAGCTGTCTCTGTGCCAGGTAGTTAGTCAGTTAGCCGCCGTAGCCCGTATAAGCCTGCACTCTTCTGTCTGACCCAGATTTTCCACTCTTCGCAGAGGAAGAGTAACATGTGTCAACTTGAGTAAACAAGTGCAGTGTACCTTTAAATTTTCCGTTCATCTGTTGGCGTTCTGCCTTGCTGGAGGTCTGTGTGTAGCAGCACACTCCGTCTTCTGCATCCTACTTCCAGTACTTTATGGCGAGATTCTCGACTGATGTGTGTTGATGTTGATTAGAGAGTAGACTTTTGTCCACTTGTGGCTTGTGCTGTTTGGTTGGTTGGTTTTCTCAACTTCCTCAAAATAATCTGTAGGAACTCTACACTCTCCGAAAATGGTTCTCTGGTTGTCCAAGGGAAACCCTGTGAAAAACCCTTTTTGCTTCCAGGTGGGGACTATTTCTAGTTTCCAAATGAGCCATTTCACCAATAAAAGGTTCTACCAGGAACCAATAAAGCTTTTTAAACATTTTTTCAGAGGGGTTTTCCCACAGGGAAAATGAAGAATCCTTTAAGAACCTTTTTTGTCCTGATATTTTGTATCCATCGCCTCTACTGAACCACTACTGAACTGTCCTGTCCTCTCTCAGTTCAAGATGGAAAAAACAAAGGCTATTTCTGTTTTACCTCTATGTTAAATTTACATTTTACATTTTAATCATTAGCAGATGCTTTTATCCAAAGTGACTTACAATAATTAGTGTTGTGGTTGAGTGCCTTACTCAAGGGCACAATGGGAGGCAATGATTGATGGGAAATCACTTGTCAAGTGGTCCTGGTCACTGGTGAGATGCTCTAACCACTGGGCTAACTACTGCCCAATATACCCTCAATATACCCTCAATATGTCCCCTATATAGGCTACCCCCAATATACTGTCCCTTCAATATACACTCAACCGTCAATATACTCTCAGTATATTCTCAATATACCCTTGCTACAGCAGGCTACTCCCCCACCTCAAGGACATCTACATCAGAAGATGCCAGACCAAAGCCGACAGGATCCTGAGAGACCCCAGCCACCCAGGAAATGGACTGTTCTCTCTGCTACGGTCAGGGAAGAGATACCGCACTCACATGGGGAGCACGGGGAGGCTCAGGAAGAGCTTAGTATTGGACAGCAACATTTCACTGTGACTGTACACATACTGTACATTACATGTGACAAAATAAATCTGAATTGAATCTAGACCACCGCCTGTTCCACTGGGGCAGAGAGAGGAGGAGTGTTGAGAGCGTTAGGAGAGTGGATCCGCAGAACGTTGAATAGGATGAGTGGATCCTCTCTGTTTCCGTGGAGAACCTACCCAGATAATCTCTTTTCATTTTGGGGGCTATTATTTGTTCACATTAACATCAAAGGCAGACTACCCCCCTCGGGGGAGGGCTCAGTTTGATCTCTCTCTTTCAGTCAGCGCCGTGCCCTGCCAATGTCCATCCCTCATCGCACGCTCACACACACACACTATATACAGTACACACACACACACACACACACACACACACACAGAGAGGACACACACACTCACACGCATACACAAGGGCACACCCGCACATGCATCCACACACACACATGCACAGACGCACACATACACTCACACACATATATAAGGGCACACACATGCGCACACAAGGGCACACACACACACACACACACACACACAGGAAGAAGGGTGTGAGGGGGGAGCAGAGACATACCAGGCTAAACCCAGTCTGTGGTAGTGCTGATTCCATGGAGAAGAGCTGAATATCATATTGCATTTCTGAGAATGGCCCCCGGCCCTGCGATCAATGGACCTGCCTTTAGATAATGCCTTCCTGGAGAGAACATGGGGGTTAATGGTATGACGGCTCCATTCATAAACCACAAATCAGGGGCCACACACACACACACACACACACACACACACACACACACACACACACACACATACACCATACACACGATCAATGGCTGCCATCTATTGATGATCAGGAATCACTCTATGGAAACATTCTCTTTTCCTCAGACCTCTCTCTCTCTCTCCCTCTCCTGTTCTGTCCATCCGTCCTCATAATTCCTCTCTCCACCAACCACCCCCCCGACTCTCGCTCTCCTCCCTATTCCGGTCTCCTTTTCCCTCTCTCCCTCTCTCTCTCCTGTCGTTCTCTCTCCAGCTGTCTCTCTCTCCCTCTCTCTCTACGTCTTTCTCCTTTTCTCTATCTCCCTCTCCATCTCTCCCCCTCTCTCTCTCTCCCTCTCTCTCCGTCTCTCTCCCTCTCTCTATATCCCTATCTATCTCTCCCTCTCTCTACGTCTCTCTCCCTCTCTCTCTTTCCCTCTCTCTCCTTCTCTCTTTCTCTCCCTCTCTCTCCCTCCATCACCCTCCCCCTCGCAATTGGTCCCTCCCTCCCTCCTCTCCGCCCCCCCCCCCACCACACTCCATCCTCCCTCTTTTCTTTCATCAGATGACTGTGCAGCCTGTCTACTGTAGTCTGACTACAGACTGAGATGGACACTGCTGATTAAAACACACAGGGGGATCATTAGCATGGGGCTTGTGACACCATCCCCCCCCCCTCCTCCTCTCTCTCTCTCTCTCTCTCTCTTTATCCTTCTATCTCGCCATCTCTCCCTGCCTCAATCACTCCGTTCTCTGTTGTCAGGATAAACGCCTCTGTCGGAGGCACAAAGGAGGCAGCCAGCCCCAGAAAGGTCAGGGTGATCTACAGCCCTCGACCCCACACTTGGGGTCAGCCCTTCTCAATGGGCCGCACTTACACATACGCACACGCGCGCGCGGGGACGCACGCACACAGCCAGGCCGATTGTCCCGCATGGAAGAGACGCTTTTCAAAAGGGACTGACGTCGTGGTCTTCGCCGCGCTCAGGGTGTCTCTGGACCGCGTGGTGCCGCGAGCCTCTCTCTCCGAGGCCCTACGTTTGGGCCGAGCCGGCGACAACGGGAACTCGCGCCATCGTGCGCTGCCCTGCGCCGCCGCTTGTGTCCAGTTTTGTCCGACCGGCCGGCTTACCAGGCTTATACTGGCTTATAGACCGTGTGTGTCTGAGTGCTCTCAGCGGGGCGGCGTGCGGACAGGAAACCCCGTGTGTGTGTGTTTTTTTTACACCGCGTGTAAGAGTTCGCCCGCTACGGCGTGACGTGTGTGTACTGCACGTGCGTGCACGTGTAGTGTGCCACATTAACCAGCTTCTCTCGAGTATAAATTGAGTCGGTTGACGCTCTACAGGGCGGAGACGCGTGCGGTCAGCCGCAACGGCGTGCGCCGCGACTCTGCCAAGAGTGGGTCATCGCAGCCGGGGCGTCACATCACACAGCGCCGGGCCGCCTGCCGACATCCATATAGCCGCGGAACAGAGAAGAGAGGAGAGCGAGAGAGCAGACCAGCCAATGATGTCATGTCTTCCTCCCGACTGGCCAATCGGTGGCGGTCTTGACCGCGCACTAACGCCAGAGGACAATGAATAGCCATCTTGAGTGACCCCCCCCGCCCCCCCTTCCCCGGTAAACAGAGAAACAAATAAAACCACCACATAAACAAACATACAGCAGAGCAGATGACATCATGGCGGAGCAGCTGGAGGCTGGGTCCCGATTGGCCGGCCGCTCCCGCTCTCTGCTCGTCTCTGCCTGACATGGCAGATGGAAGGCGTCGTTATCTGTACCGCTGCTGCTGCTGCTGCTGCTGCTCATAGGCTGCTGCACATACACGCATGACATATGCACACACACACGCATGTACATACATATGCACATGTGAAAACAGGCACACACACCCATAACTCATGCAGTCTATCCTAGCTTGTTGATTTTGTTTATTGTTTGTCTCCAGGCGATGGGAGGCCTTTACACGTACACGCATGCACACACGCACGCACGCACACACACACGCGCACACACACACACACACACACACACACACACACACACACACACACACACACACACAGAGAGAAGCATTCCAAATTGTTGGATTAAGTGGGTCATCCTCTCCTACGGTCTCTGAAAAAGAGAGTTTTGTGCATCCCTGGCCCAGAGGCAATCGCGCCCCGCCATGGTTTTTGGCTGCAGGTTTTATGAGTATTTATGTGATATGACTGGCTGGGCTGGGCTGGGCTGGGCTGGAGTTGGGGTTGGGGCTAGAGTTGTGTGGTTTTGGGCTGGGACTGGGCTAGGTATGGGCTAGATGTGGTGTTGGGCTGGGACTGGGTTAGGTGTAGTGTTGGGTTGGGGCTGGGCTAGGTGTGATATTGGGCTGGGACTGGGCCAGGTGTGGTGTTGGGCTGGGACTGGGCTAGGTGTGGTGCTGAGCTGGGACTGGGACTGGGCCAGGTGTGGTGTTGGGCTGGGATTGGGTTAGGTGTGGTGCTGGGATGGGACTGGGTTAGGTGTGGTGTTGGGCTGGGACTGAACCAGGTGTGGTGTTGGGCTGGGACTTTGCCAGGTGTGGTGTTGGGCTGGGACTGGACCAGGTGTGGTGTTGGGCTGGGACTTTGCCAGGTGTGGTGTTGGGCTGGGACTGGACCAGGTATGGTGTTGGACCAGGTGTGGTGTTGGGCTGGGACTGGGCTAGGTGTGGTGCTGAGCTGGGACTGGGCCAGGTGTGGTGCTGGGCTGGGACTTGGCCAGGTGTGGTGTTGGGCTGGGACTGGGTTAGGTGTGGTGTTGGGCTGGGACTGGGTTAGGTGTGTTGCTGAGCTGGGACTGGGCCAGGTGTGGTGTTGGGCTGGGACTGGGTTAGGTGTGGTGTTGGGCTGGGACTGAGTTAGGTGTTATTATTATGAAATTCTTTATTAATGTGGGATAAACCCCTTGAGATGTAACATCTCGTTTGCGAGGGGGTCCCACCCAAAAACACAATACAACACAAACAGGACAATCCAATGTACAACACAGACAAAACAGAAACAACACGTGACAAGCACAACAATTAACAAACTTCGTCTCAACATAAAAGAAAAACAGAAGAAAGAAGAAAGAGGATCGGTATAAAACTTAATTAAAATAAAAGAATGGGGAGTGACACAGCACATTACATTATAATTGAAAACAATTATAATCAGGTTTTAAATGAGTAAACAAGGTATTTTTAAACATACGGAGCGAGGACAACAAACGGATATTGACAGGTAGAGTATTCCAGTCGGAAGGGGCCATAGACTTAAAGGCTTTTTTGCCAACTTCCTTGGTGACAAAGGGAACAGTATAGAGGGACTGGTCTGAGCTTCTTAATGGGTAATTAGATAAATAAGAAACAATAAAACAATAAAAAAAATAGTTTCAAACAATATGGGAAATCAAAGTGAATGCATTTGAAAATAAACTGAAACCAGTGAAATTGCCATCTGTTATCTAATGAAAGCCACCCGAGTGTGTCATATATTATACATTGGTGTGTCAAAAAAGAACAACCTAATATAAATCTACACAATTTGTTATAAACTACATCAAGAGGCTGAAGATCGGTTTTTAATGCATTCTGGTAAACAATGTCGGCAAGTTGCAAGATATGCTTTTTTCTGACATGAAACCTAAAACAGTGCATAGAACGAAACAAAACCCCTACACCAAAATTAACTTTCTTTATAACATAATCAATATGTGGTTTAAAAGTAAGTCTAGAGTCGATCCACACACCCAGATATTTATATTTGTCTACTTTCTGGAGAACTCTACCATCATTGTATGTTAAAACCAAAGAATTTAAATCAGAGCTAAGTTTCTGTCTCGAACCAAAAAGCATTGCATATGTTTTAATTTGGTTAAGTAGCAGTTTGTTTTCAAGTAGCCAAGTCTGAAAAATATCAAAATCATGTGAAGAGGAGGCCTTTGAGGTATAAATAATAGTATCATCAGCATATAATTGAACAGAACAGTCAGAAAAAATAACAGGAAGATCATTAATAAAAATAGAAAAAAGAAGTGGACCCAAAGTCGATCCCTGAGGAATGCCTCTCGTCTGAATTAACAAGTCAGACTTGCAGCATTTAAGACATACACACTGTTTTCTGCTGTGTACTGTAGATAAGACTTGAACCACAACAGGGCATATTTGGACAGACCAATGGCATATAACTTGTCTAGCAACAGATAATGGTCAACCAGATCAAAAGCTTTTGTCAAATCAACAAAAATAGATCCTGTAACGATCAGTAGTCATAGAATAGTTTGATCTGAAACCAAATTGATATTGAGAAAGAATATTATTATTGTTCAAATATTGAGATAATTGGTAAAAAAATATTTTTCTCAAAAAGTTTTGCAATAGAACATAAAATTGAGATAGGCCTATAATTATTTGGATCAAGTGTGTCACCGCCCTTGTGGAGAGGAGTAATACGTGCACATTTCCAAATGGTAGGCACTTCATATGTACGCAGTGAAAGATTAAATAAATCAGCTAATGGAAAGCTTATAATATGAGATGCAAATTTAATAAACTTTGTCTCAATACCATCCAGCCCGGGACCAGCGTTCTCTTTCAACTCATCAATTACATCAGAGACATTATAGTTATAGTCTGAAAATTAAAAGAACTATGAGCAGAATGGACAGGAATCGAACTTAGATGTGGAGTGTTTGGTATTAAATTGGAGCAGACAGAAGAGAAGTGCTGATTAAATGCAGATGCAGTGGGTAGTGGATCATTCAGTATGACATCAGCAACTCTGAGCTGATTAACAGAGGAATTGACTGATATATTCATAATGTCCTTAATTTTACTCCAATTTTTTGGGGGGGTTTTGAAATTATTATTTAGACATTCCCTATAGTAATCAGACTTTTGATTCTGGATTCTGAGCTCGCGTTTTACTAGTATTTCTAAGTTTTCTGTACACCTCCCAGTCAGTATGACTCCTTGTCTGGCGAAATTTTGCCCATGCTTTATCCCTTTCTCTAAAGAGAGATACAGTATGATTTCAGCATTGATCCAGGGTAAGTGACAACCTTTAACTTTTTCTACTCTCCAAGGAGCGTGTTTATCTACCACCATCATAAATTCAGAACAGAAAAAGTCCCATGCATTTTGGACATCCGGAATCAAGCTAAATCTTTCTTTTGCAATAGAAATGGATGCGCCTTCCTCAAAAAATAGACTTTGTTGTGGTGCTAAACCAAAATTGTGAACATCAAAAAGGACATCAAAGATGCATGGTAGCACTCACCAATAAATGTTAGCACTCACCAATAAAAGATACATCAGATCTGATTCCAAGCTCATTCATGCTCTGAGGAAGGCCTCTGGCCGAAACGTAAGCATGTTGCATTGACGCCAAAAATAAACCAGTGAAATAGAGGATCTGTCCATGTATCTTTTATTGGTGAGTGCTACCATGCATCTTTGATGTCCTTTTTCAAGCTAAATCTTTCCCAATGTAAATTAAGAAGATCAGAAGGCTAAACGCTGAAGAAGGCAGAGCCGAAACGCGTCTGTCAGGTCTGGCCACCATCATGTATTAAAAGAGCTTAAACATAGTTTTGAGTGCGGACCCTTCTTTATTATTGAATTAAGAAGATCAGAAATAAAAGTGTCAGGGTCCATTTTCTTGTATTGCCTAATTCTGACCAGTTTGGGTTGGGATCTTGGTAGTTTAATTTCCCATATACAATAGACTATAGAGTGATCACTAAGACATTCTGATAGGACACCAGAATCTGTAATTCTATTTGCATGTGAAACAAGAATCCAGTCAAGTAAAGTCTGAGAGGTAGGGGTGGTTCTAGTGGGTTCATTAATTAACTGGGTTAAATTCAAATTCGAGAAAGACATTTTATCCCTACTAGAAGACCCGTCTAGCCAATTTTTGTTGAAGTCCCCTAGTATAATAAGTTCACTATTACAGTCGATAGAATTAATAGTTCAAGTTTGAGTTGGATACAAAGAGTAATAGAACAGGTGGTGCTGAGCTGGGACTGGGCCAGGTGTGGTGTTGGGCTGGGACTGGGCCAGGTGTGGTCTTGGGTTGGGACTGGGCTAGGTGTGGTGTTGGGCTGGGACTGGGCTAGGTGTGGTGTTGGGCTGGGACTGGGCCAGGTGTGGTCTTGGGTTGGGACTGGGCTAGGTGTGGTGTTGGGCTGGGACTGGGCTAGGTGTGGTGTTGGGTTGGGACTGGGCTAGGTGTGGTGTTGGGCTGGGACTGGGCTAGGTGTGGTGTTGGGTTGGGACTGGGCTAGGTGTGGTGTTGGGCTGGGACTGGGCTAGGTGTGGTGTTGGGTTGGGACTGGGCAAGGTGTGGTGCTGAGCTGGGACTGGGCTAGGTGTGGTGTTGGGCTGGGACTGGGCTAGGTGTGGTGCTGAGCTGGGACTGGGCCAGGTGTGGTGCTGAGCTGGGACTGGGTTAGGTGTGGTGCTGGGCTGGGACTGGGCCAGGTGTGGTGTTGGGCTGGGACTGGGCCAGGTGTCGTGTTGGGCTGGGACTGGGCCAGGTGTGGTGTTTGGGTGGGACTGGACCAGGTGTGGTGTTGGGCTGGGACTGGGCCAGGTGTGGTGTTTGGGTGGGACTGGACCAGGTGTGGTGTTTGGGTGGGACTGGACCAGGTGTGGTGTTGGGCTGGGACTGGGCCAGGTGTCGTGTTGGGCTGGGACTGGGCCAGGTGTGGTGTTTGGGTGGGACTGGACCAGGTGTGGTGTTTGGGTGGGACTGGACCAGGTGTGGTGTTGGGCTGGGACTGGGCCAGGTGTGGTGTTTGGGTGGGACTGGACCAGGTGTGGTGTTTGGGTGGGACTGGACCAGGTGTGGGCTCAGTCAGACTAGGCTGTTTTGACTGAGGAACTGGTGATGATGAGGGAGTTTGGGGGCTGAGGCGCAAGCAGGGAACATGAGGGACATTTGGCAGGAGAGCAGAGGATTGGCCAGCCGGTCACATCAGATAAAGACCACACTCTGGAGAGGCACAGGAACATTCAGCACCACGATCTGGCCTGCACAGGTTGGTCGGGCTGTTCGTCTCTCTGTCTCTCTGTCTGTCTCTCTGTCTACCTGTCTCTGTCTGTCTCTCTGTCTACCTGTCTCTCTATATGTCTCTCTGTCTGTCTCTCTGTCTACCTGTCTCTCTCTCTGTTTGTTTCTCTGTCTCTCTGTCTCTCTATCCGTCTGTCTCTCCATCTGACTCTCTGTCTGTCTCTCTGTTTCTCTATCTGTCTCTCTGTCTGTTTCTCTGTCTCTCTGTCTGTCTCTCGGTCTGTCTCTCGGTCTGTCTCTCAATCTGTCTCGGTCTTTCTCTCGGTCTGTCTCTCTGTCTGTCTCTCTGTCTCTCTGTCTGTCTCTCTGTCTGTCTCTCTGTCTGTCTCTCTATCTGTCTCTCTGTCTGTCTCTCGGTCTGCGTTTGCCCGCCTCGTGTGAGGATGTCATTTTGGTCAAGTAGACCCCGGGGCCCGCTGAGCAGGAGACTGGGGTTTGGCCCTGGCCAGGTGACACACAGACTGTGTCTCTGCGTGTCAGAGAGGTGGAGGAGAGGAGGAGGAGAGGAGGAGAGGAGGGGCGTGGAGGGTAGATGACCTAGAGAGACACAGAACAGCTGAACAACAGAGCAGAGCCTCACCTCCCTCAACCATCCCTCTCTCCCTCCTTTCATCTCCTTGCTGTCCTCATCAGTGACTCATTCCACCCAGAGAGCGAAAAAGAGAGGGAGAGAGGGAGGGAGAGAGAGAGGGAGAGAGGGTCTCTAAGAATTTGTGTTTAAACAATGTCAAAGAATGAGCCCTCCCCTGTCAGTTAGTTACAGGCACTTCAAGCAGCATTTCATGTGAATTGAGTTTTTTGTTATATTGTGAGATAACTTATTTGAAATAGAAAGTTTTTAGTTTTTGTGAAAGAACTGTTCTCTCTCTCTCTCTCTCTCTCTCTCTCTCTCTCTCTATACCCCCCTCCACTCTCTCCCTTAATCTTTCTGCGATTTCCTCCAATATTTTATGAATACTCATAATGTTCCAATATCATTGGATCTCCGTACAGTTCAGGCTTATTTGGGCGTAGCCTATCACCCTTGACCGGCTGGCCACACAGACTCTCCCCACGACTAATCCCAATCCTAATCTTTAATCTTCCCGCCCCTGGACTCAGGGGCGACAAGGCTCCACAGCAAGGCACGGACAGCGGGTGGTGAGAGCGTTTGTCCCCCGGGAGGAGACGCCGTGTTGGGGGAGCGGGGGATCAAGCGAGGCTGCCCCCTGTGCTCCAGCCTGGAGGTCTGTGAGCCCTGCTCAGCGGAGTGGGGAGGGGGGGGAGGGGGGTCTCTGTCTGGCCCCGAGCACTCGGGCCGCTGTGCCTCGGTGGGCCGGGGCGAGCGCTCATGACCAGTGTGTGTGTGTGTGCGCGAGCGCGTGTGTGTGTCTAGCTCCGGCCTGCAGATTTAGATCTGTGCGTGTGTGAGAGAAGTGGACTCTGTCACCCGCTGGGCCTCACACAGTTTCCAAAATAAACAGCTCCCGTGGCCAGGGATTACTATCGATCCGTACGGAGCGGTCCGCTGAACTCAGAGAGAAAGGCAGCGGGAGAGACCAGAGAACAGAGGGAGAGATCAGACACCTGACACCGGGAACCGAAGAGAGACCAGAAACCAGAGAGAGACCAGGGAGAGAA